>NC_053389.1:374774061-374820067 GCF_905171765.1 Bufo bufo
TTTAAGGACATTACATCAAAGTTGGATCAGCCTGTAGTGTGTTTTTCCACTTTAATTTTGAGTGTGACTCCAAATCCAGACCTCCATGGGTTGAAAAATTTGATTTCCATTTTTTTTTTTGTGTGATTTTGTTGTCAGCACATTCAACTATGTAAAGAACAAAGTATTTCAGAAGAATATTTAATTAACTCAGATCTAGGATGTGTTATTGTTGTGTTCCCTTTATTTTTTTGAGCAGTGTGTGTGTGTGTATATATATATATATATATATATATATCCAAATCCAAAAAAAGCAATAATCAGGGCAGCAGACCTTGTTTCTCAGTTCAAGAAAGGAGTACCAGCAGTACAAACTTGACCACAGTAATAAGCATAAAATTAGGAAAACCGCAGCACATCCAAATTGTGAAAAATGTGTGGTCCTTTATTCACCCATGCAACGTTTCTGTCCGCTTGCTGGGACCATTTGGATGTGCTGCGGTTCTTCTTATATTATTATATATATATATATATATATATATAACGATATCCATGACTCCCTTATCCTTCTCACAGTTCTCTGAGCCGACAGCTATCTTTCCCAACCCCCTCCCGACTCCCCTATACTTGTTTGGTTTAAGAGTGTGAGTGTAAGAGAGCTGCTGCCAGACACCTTTTGGCTGTGGGCGAATATATTTACTTCACCAGATCCTTTTCACATTGATATTATCAGTTGGGGGAGAATTGTGAGTCCCCATACACATTAGACTGTCCAAGAATTTTGATTAAAACATCACTACTACATAAAAAATTATAAATTATACTGCTTGTGACCCTGTAAACCTGAATGCAGCGATTTGCTAATAGCCACAAACACAGATCTGCTCAACATCACATTGATGTTGAAGCTTGCCCTCATTAAGCCTTATGCAGACGTCTGTGGAACACTGTCCGTAAGATACCGGACTGGCATTGCAGGAGCGCACGGCGTCATAGCAACCAATGACACCGTGTGCTCCTGCAATGCCAGTCCGGTATCTTACGGACTGTGTTCCACGGACGTCTGCATGAGGCTTTACATTGGGCTGAGGCCCAATCCACTGCCATCTCCCTGGCCCCCATATTCATATTCTTTTACATTAGTTACACTTATTATTTGCATCCAACTCATAAAAGATTTTTTTTGCGTATTTGTTCAGCAGGTAAAGATGTTGGCAGTCTTGCCCTGTTTCCATGCATGCTAGTTGACCGGTATGTAGTGTTCCACAGTGTTTGGTATTGCCTTGTGTATATACTCCTCTGTTTCATCTGTATCTCCTTTGTAAACATTTTTCATGATCAGATACGGATTCAACCCTGGATCTTTCCCAACATACATTATTCCCTTTTTACTACATAAAATGAATTAAAAAAATGTATGGTACATATAAAAATTTTTGCTCTGTAGTGTCTATACAGTAACAAAATGGGGCAGACTTACTAAGGCTGTCTAAAGATGCACCTAATTTGTCACAGTGGAAAATTTTGCCGCACATTGTCGTATTTTAAGTCATGCCCCATTTTCGCGAAATCACTCTAAAGGGAATCTTTCACCACCTCCCTATCAGGGCTGCTGCTCCATTTTTGCAGTCCACATATCGTGGATCTGGAAAAAAAGGATACCAGCTGAGAGCCTGCTACCACTCCTCCACAAATGTCCTATATAGGACATGTTAAATTTTTTGGCCCATGGGTGTGCTATCCACATCTTTTGCAGCACCATTGAGATGAATGGGTCCACTTCCGATTTGCAATGAGAGCGCCATCATTGCTCCTATTGCACCCTAATTCTGCCCTTTCTGTGGCCAGACCCTCCGTCAATGCTTTGCCACTGCCTTGCCCTGTCAATCAAAGCAGTCAGGAAGGGGCTGGCCACAGAAAAGAGCGAAGCTTGGGTGCAACAAGAGCAATTGTGACGCCTTTATTGCACCAAAGGCCTAATTTGCACATTAGAAAAAGTATCATAACACGAGAACAGGGCCTCGGATCAACAAATGAATCAATTTAATTAGGTAAACCACAGCTATGAGTCTATGCCAGCAGTTTGATAGGATGGTACCGGGTGACAGATTGCCTTTAATAAATGTGACGCATGGCATGTGCACCAAAATTCTGATGCATTTTCATTTGTTGATCTGCCCAAATATATTCTGTTCAGTTTAATGAAGATAACCATTATAAAAGACATTAATAAACCTAAAGGGGTCTTTAGTGTCATCGGCAATGCAGGTTTTGCAGGCTGCTCTCCTTGACCAAATTCTGGATCATTTGTCTTAAATTCCTAGCAGAAAACATCCGCACATACTGCATGTGTGTATTATCTACTTCTCCTGGATTGCTGGAAAGCAGTGGTGGTTTTGTCTGTGTGCTTAAATTATTTGGATGAATTGTGTATAATGTACAGAGATGTCTTCCTGTATTTGTATTATTTTTCAATAATATGAACTGTATTATATTACTAAACCCAATTTTATGGGCAACTTTTGTGCAATAAATACCAGTCTTGACAATATTTACTGCTGCTTTTTTATTTATTTTTTTGCCGCTCTGTTACTGGGAGCAGATGATATAAAATTAAAAGGGTATGGCCACACACGGCATAAATGCAGATTTTCCACAGTGAAAATGCAGGTAAAAAAAATCCACAGAGCTTTACAGTAGCAGCAGAGTTGATAAGATTTAAACAAATCTCATCTGCTGCATGTGAATTATTGATGCGTATTTCACCCTTTGCAATGCCATTATGCTATCTCATTTGGATCAGTAATCCTTTTAGGTGTTAAAACTAGAGTTCACGCTTCGTTTGGTGGTAAAAGCAGAATTGCGTTATGGATTCCATTACCATGGACCATAACGCAATTCTATGATGGAATGTATGCCTTTAGAGGCATACCTGAAACGGCACGGATCAGTTTTGCAGCCCATAGACTTCTATTATGACGGAATGAATTTAGGAATGCCTCTAAAGGCATTCCGTTATGCATTCCGTCATAGAATTGTGTGTGTTCACATGCAGAAGATTTTTGCAGAAATGTCTGTCTCTTTATATATAGTGGCTTTCACATAGACTTAAAGGGGGTCATTTAGTATTCTGAAATCCGCCTAAATTAGGCGGGTGGGGAAGAGGGCAGGCCGACAAGTCTGTCTCATTCTTCATTTTCTATGCCTATTTTAGGCTTAGAAAATGGTCTAAATGTGAGACCGCAAGGAAGCTGGTGCTAGATGCACCGAAGTTATGGAGAGGCCTGTGCTTCTTCATAACTTCGGCGGATCCACCATCAGCTAAAATGCAGGTCGTAATAAATGTGCCCCAAAGTGTTTATCCCATCTCAGACATTGGGAGTATATTGCTAGGATATGCCCCCAATGTCTAATAGTTGCGGGTCCAACCTCTGGGACCTGCACCTATACTTAGAACAAAGTCCCAGAGGAGGCACCACGCATTAGCAGCCACCCTCTATTTCTTCCTATGGGAGTGCTGAAAATAGCCACACGGCTATTTTTGGAAGTGCCATTGAAATGAATGGGAAGGGCACCACTCAAGCACGATCACTGCTCCATTCACTTCTATGGGACTGATGGGTATAGCCGAGCCAGTGCTCGGCTATTTTCAGTGCTCCCATAAGAATGGAGTACAGCAGCGCAATCTCAGTGCGCCCTTGCAGTCTCAGAGTATAGAGGTGGGACCCACACCTATCAGACATTGGGCATATCCTAGATATATTCCCCCAATGTCTGAGATAGGACAACCCCTTTAAATAGGGAGGGTTAGGGAGAAAATCTGTGGCACCAAAACCGTGATAAATAGTGCAGATTTGTGTCTTTTTAAGAGGTTTTCCAGGATGTCCTCCATGACAGCACCACATGGAGGATGTCTCCCCGCCCACTATTGGGACAGGAAACAGAGGTTAAAATAAGGTTGAACTTAAAAGATGTGCAACAAAAATTATGCGCGGATTGTATCAATAAAATAATGAAAGAAGAACAGCCTTCTCTCTTAAAGGACCTTAGAGCAATTATAAGGAAAGAAGTAAAAGCATCTGTGACATCCCTTGTACCCCCTCCAATTATCGGTTATACCCCGAGAGCTAAGAGACCTAGCGAGGTCTTAGAAGAAGAATTGGATTCTTTACCCTCCACATCCTATGATGAGCAGCAGAAATACTGCTGCTCATCAGATTATATGGACTCTTCTCACTGCCATTCTTGAAACTATGGACATAGAAGATGAACAACAAAAAAGATGCGTTCAGGACGAAATGTTTGCAGGCTTAATAGCGAAAAAGAGAGAGATTTTTCCTAAAAATTCTAGCCTAAATCAAATTATGTTAGAAGAATGGGAAGATGTGGAAAAGACTCTTTATTCCCAGGAAATTTAAGAATCGCCTAGCCTTTGATAAACAGGGGAGACAAAATTGTGAGAAGAAATCCCGAAAATAGATACTCCTGTGGCCAGGGTGGCTAGAAAAACTGCTATTCCCTTTGAAGATTCATCACAGCTAAAAGAACCAATGGATCGTAAGGCGGACGGTCTCTTGAGAACAAAGTGGGAGACATCAGCAGCCTTAGTCTCGACTAACATTGCCGCTACCTCGGTAGCAAGGTCCATGCTTTTGTGGTTGTCCCAGTTGAAAAACCATTTAAAAATGGGGACTCCCAGGGAGGATATACTGGAAGCTATTTCTCTCCTAAAAATGGCGACTGCATTCGTAGCGAATTCTTTGGCAGAGTCAGTCAGGTTTGCGGCAAAAAACTGAGCACTTCTGACTATGGCAAGAAGAGCCTTATGGTTAAATTGGTCGGGCGACCTAGTGTCTAAAAATAAATTATGCACTTATGTTTTCGCCCCGGTATTAGATAATATCCTTGAAAAAGCCTCAGACAAAAAGAAAGGCTTTTCGAAGGGAAAGCCCAAGAAAACAGTTTTTTCGTAAAAAGTTCCAGCAAAAAAAATCAAACGTAATAGGACAATGGAAAATCTGGAAGATGGTCCTAATCAGCAAGGAGGTAAAGGGAGATTTAGTTTTTTTTACTTAACCCCAACACCTCCCAAAACAAACAAACGACGCCAGGGTGGTGGGAGGAAGACTAAAAAATTTTCTCCCAGTATGGCGCCAGATAACTCAAAACCCATGGGTGTTTCAAATTATAAAGGAAAAAATAGAATTTTTGTCAGTTCCTCAACAAAAATATGTGCTGACTTGGTACGGAGAAAATACAACTCAAAGAAATCTGATAGAAGTCGTTACAAAATTAAAAAATCTAGGTCCGGTGATTCAGGTCCAAAAACATCAGGAGGGCAAAGGGTATTACTCAAGACTGTTTCTTGTAAGAAAACTAGATGGTTCATTCAGGACCATAATAAATTTGAAACCTCTGAACAGAGCAATAAAATATCAACGCTTCGAGATGGAGTCTTGTCAGATTTACCATACCTCTAATTTCTCCAGGGGCGGTAATATGCACCCTAGATCTGAAGGATGCATATTACCATGTGCCAATTCACCCAGATTACCAGAAATACTTAGTGTAACTGCCGTTTCATTTTTTATTCCTAGTACACCCTGCTGTATAAGTGCTTTTGTGTTTTAAAATTTGATTACTTTCAGTTTTACCTGCTAATAACAACAAATGCATGCTACTTTCCTATTCAGCAGCTCTCATCTCACAGCGTTGCCATGTGCAGTTCGTCTTCTCAGTATTATAACAAGAGATGGATGAGCTCTGGGATGAGGAGCTCAGCCCTGACAGTCTGGAGCTGGGCTGAGGCAGAAAGTGGAGAGGGTAGGGCTGCTTTAGATGGTGATATCTTCTCAATGGTAGCAGCTAGAAATATGCAACTAGTCTTGTTTAAAAGCTGATAGTCCAGACTTTCATACAAGATCAAATGACGGTCATAGAGTAGAAGGAGTGGCACTGCACTTAGTAAAGCGAATCCCTCTTAGTGTTAAGGAGAGCGACATCAGGGTACTTGGCGGGGATATGTGCGGCATACAGATGCTGACAATGGTGCTCAGCCCAACGTCTAACCAGACTGTTACTGTTGTAATAAATTTGTGCGTAAAAGACAGAGGGCGGCACTCACCGCTACTTGCAGAAGTAATTACTTTATTCCTTTTCAAGGTACAGTAGGTAGCAGACTACATACATGTGTGCATCAGCTGAGTTAGGCGACGGCCGTTTCGCACCTCTGTGCTTCGCCTGGACCATAATCAGGTGAAGTTCCTTCAAGCCCCTCACATAATCTAGTCATTAATCTGACCGGCTCTGTGCTATCACCTGACTGTATGAGGGTCCTCAACCGGGGGCTCAACTACAGCCTGGTGGAGCAGTTTGATCCGGTCGGCTTTGAAATAGATTTGTACAAGGCTGTTAGAAAATTGACACTGAATAAATTATTTAGTAGAGCCCCATCCACAACAGAGAAGGAGGGTGAAATACCAGCTCTTATAGGTCCTCTAGGGTTCAGTACCACGGCCAATTTTGATCCCACGGAGGTAGCTTGCCTCCAATGGATGACAGAGTCGTCACTTGACACTCCCACCCAGCAATCCACTGGGGATGATTTTCAGGGGGTCGTCAGGTCCACATTTAATCCTCCCTTGTCTGCCGGCAGCTCCATTGACATATTCCAACAAAAAGTGCTAGAAGGGGTGAAAGCTCTAGTATACCCTAAAGCAAAAAAGAATCTAGATATCGGAGAAGTAAAAGCCTTGAAGTGGCTAAAAACCTGTGAGGACATAGTCATAAAGCCGGCAGACAAGGGCGGTAATGTGCTCCTGATGACCAAGCAGTATTACGTGGCAGAGGCTCATCGACAACTTCATAATAAAGAAGTGTATGAAGTATTGCAGACAGATCCCACACATTTTGTACAGGGCCTGTTACGGAGATTACTCCATAAATATTTTGAGCTTAATATTCTGTCACGTAAGACTGCAGAGAAATTGTTGCCACTGTTCCCTTCAAAACCCTCTTGGTACTTTGTACCTAAGGTACATTAGTCACTGACCCAGCCCCCTGGCAGGCCTATCGTGTCCGGGGTTGGGTCAGTGACTGAACCTTTGTCCCGCTATGTAGACTGGTTGTTGAGACCCATGGTCAGGTTTTGTTAGCGGTTTTCTTCAGGCAGGTTTATGCTGGTATAAGATGAGGCATCAGACCTCCAACCCGTGAATATTTCCCTGTGCAACGAATATCCCTTTGCTTCTGATCAGAGAGATAAATATCAGCCCAGACCAAACTTAGGTTGTTAAATATCTGACATCTTTATTTTTCAGCACATACTTATAGGGCTTTTTGGGGGCGGGCGCATATTGTTTCTCAAGGTCCAATTGGAACAATCCTGGTATTTCCAAAGAGGCCTTTGGGAAACATGTGTTGTCAAAATACAGTTGAAACTTCGTTAAACAATGCTGTTATCTGCTGTATACAATACTTGCAAAAGAGCTATTTTACATTGAACAGGGTTTCCTCTATATGCTAACAAGGTGAATAGGCTATCTTAGTTTGTTTCATTGTATGTGAGGTGAGATGTTAAATAGCTCCTTTGTTCAGAGATGCTGCTATTGTGTCCAGCACTGGCAGAGGGTGTGTTACGTGCTAATTCGATGTGCTGCATGCATAAGAGATGAGGCTTGTATAATATATATCTTATCTGTAATGTATCAAACGATTTATGAAAATCCCTTTCAGGTTTGCCCCGTCTTACTTGAAGGACACTTCGGACCTCCTGCTCACACGGAGTGTATACAGTGGCAGGAGGGTTTCCAACTTGTGTCACTAGACGTTGAAAGCCTGTACACGCGTATCCGCCAAGATAAAGGGATTGAGGTGGTGACCGATATACTGGCCAGTACTGGCAAAAGTGTGGCTTTCTCCAATTTCATCCATGATGCATTGGGGCTCATCCTCAATAACAATGCCTTCAGATTCGGGGACACGTGGTACAGGCAGAAATTTGGCACAGCCATAGGCACACCAGTCTCATGCACTTTTGCAAATCTGTACCTAGCAAAATTTGAGGACAAATACATTTATGCGCTATCTAATCCCTTTCTTTCCTTCATACACACATACCGAAGGTATATTGATGACGTGTTTATAGTGTGGACAGGCACAGAGGTCGATTTTACTCACTTTGTACAATATCTCAATACATCCAATGATATGAATATGTTATTCACACACAAGTTTGGAGGTTCACACCTCGAATTTCTGGATGTTGACATCTCTGTGAGGCATGGTGAGTTGGTGACCGAGGGATATCGTAAGCTCATGGCCACCAACTCTCTTCTGCATTTCTCGAGTTATCATACCCCCAGTGTTAAAAGAGCCGTACCCTATGGGCAGTTTGTTAGACTCAAACACATTAACAAACATGAGGAAGATTATAATCGACAAGCTTTGGACCTAAAAAATAGGCTTTTGACTAGGGGCTATCCACTTAAATTACTCAATGAAGCTATGAGAAAGGCAGCACTTATCAATTTTCCAAAAAATCCAGAAGAAAAGGATAAACACAATCCTAATCCTTTTGTCTTCTCTTTGAAGTTTGGACCAATGGCCCCACATATAAAGAAGGTCATTAAGATTAATTGGAACATACTCGAAAGAGACGAATCCCTGACAGGGATTAAAAACATTGCACCAGTTATAGCCTTTAGGAAATGCCATACCCTAAGGCCTCTTTCACACGGGCGTTGCGGGAAAATGTGCGGGTGCGTTGCGGGAACACCTGCGATTTTTCCGCGCGAGTGCAAAACATTGTAATGCGTTTTGCACTCGCGTGAGAAAAATCACGCATGCTTGGTACCCAAACCCGAACTTCTTCACAGAAGTTCGGGCTTGGGTTAGGTGTTGTGTAGATGTTATTATTTTCCCTTATAACATAGTTACGCGAACAAGAGGAGAAGGTGAGTTAATTTTTTAAGTTTTTTTAACCCCTCCAGCCCTATTTTACTTTGCAGTCTGTATTCAGAATGCTATTATTTTCCCTTATAACCATGTTATAAGGGAAAATAATACAGTGAATAGACTGTCACCTAGCAACCATGCGTGAAAATTGCACCGCATCCGCCCTTGCTTGCGGATGCTTGCGATTTTCACGCAACCCCGTTCATTTCTATGGGGCTTGCGTTATGTGAAAAACGCACAAAGAGGAGCATGCTGCGATTTTCACGCAACGCACAAGTGATGCGTGAAAATCACCGCTCATGTGAACAGCCCCATAGAAATGAATGGGTCAGGATTCCGTGCGGATGCTGTGCGTTCACCTCCCGCAACGCATCCGCGCGGAAAACTCGCTCGTGTGAAAGGGGCCTAAAGGACAAATTGGTCCGCAGTAGATTCCAAGAAAAGAAACCCATGACATGGCTAGAAAATTGGGGCCCCAAAGGTAACCGCAGATGCGGCTAGTGTTCATGTTGTAAGCTTAACCCGCAATGGAACACACTCGATTTTGGAGGGATCCATCATAGGGTTAACACTCTAATCACCTGTAAAAGTAAACATGTCGTGTATTTGCTCAAGTGCAATTGCGGCAGGTTCTACATAGGAAAAACAATCAGATGTCTCCAAGAGAGGATTAGAGAACACATAAATTCACTTATCACTGGTAAGAGCTGTTTACGCCTGATTGAACATGTGAGACAGGAGCATGAAGGAAACTATCAAGCACTCAGTTTTGCAGGAATAGAGGTCATACGCAGACTGCCACAAGGGGGAGACAGGCACAAGGAATTACTTAGGAGAGAGAGTAAGTGGATCTTGCGCGCAGGCGCAATGGGCCCGTTAGGTCTGAATGACAAGATCGATATGGGGATCTTTTTGTGAGTGCCTTTACTCATTGTTTTATGTCATTTTTTATGTAATGTATTTTTCAGTCTGGAAGATAATGAGGGACAGCTGGCTATTAAGAGGTTGAAAGAAATGTTTACTGATTTATGTGAGGATACACACTGGGTACTGTGGGAAGTTATCTGCGTTCTGATTGGTCCTGCTAGTTCGTGTGAGGAGAGCAAGGGCTTATGGGAAGTGAGGGAAATACAGGACGGCCTCAAGAAAGGGCAAACATCACCACAGGAAGGGACAGAGAAATATGGTTGCTAAGGGCTGAATACAGACATCAGAGAGGTAAAATTAGCTAAAAAACGCAGCTTCATGAGCATCTTCCCTTCAGCAT
Source organism: Bufo bufo (assembly GCF_905171765.1). Taxonomy (NCBI): domain Eukaryota; kingdom Metazoa; phylum Chordata; class Amphibia; order Anura; family Bufonidae; genus Bufo; species Bufo bufo. The sequence goes on from NC_053389.1 coordinate 374,784,263, forward strand.
CACATATGTTAGGAATTTCATTTTTGGTAGTGAAATGGCAGTTACACTTTAAGATTTGCGGTAAGGGAAGAAGGCGGGGTGAGTCATTGTCAATTCCAATATCTTCTATTCTTGAATGGTTTGTTTGCTAGCACACGGTAGGGTACTTCTTTGGCGCACAGAAGACGACCTCAATTCGGGGGCTTTTGGTGTAATAGCTGTTTATTGTGCACAATAAACAGCTATTACACCAAAAGCCCCCGAATTGAGGTTGTCTTCTGTGCGCCAAAGAAGTACCCTACCGTGTGCTAGCACACAAACCATTCACTACTTCCTCCACAGTCCCCAGGAGTTTTTGGCAACTCCATCCAAAGGGACCGAAAGGATACTGGCAGCACCGACCCCCTTCTCTGTGTATCTGCCTTTACAGACGTTGTGCTCACACATGCACAACACCAAAAGGTGAGTATACTCCATCCATTTTGCTAAACCGAACTATCGTTGCTTACCACCCTCTGAGCGCCTCTCCCTATTTTTCTCTTGCCATAATTGCAATATCTTCCATTCAGAATATTATAGGCCCCTCGGGTATTCACAAAATTGATTATGGGGATTGTGGCTTTTCTCAGGATGAAAGGAATAAAAATCGTACCATATCTGGACGACTTTCTTCTAATCGCAGATACAGTGCAGATGTTAAACGATCATACTCAGATTGTGATCTCTCTCCTACAAGACCTAGGTTGGTTCCTAAATTGGGGAAAATCAGACCTGACACCCGATACCAGAAATATTTTCTTAGGAACTGTACTGGACTCGACATCACAAAAATCCTTCCGGAGAAAAGACAGGAAAATCTGATAGAAAAAAATAGGAATTTTTCAAAAGAAATCTGTTTGTACGATCAGAGAGGCAATGAGTATGCTAGGCCTGATGACAGCTTGTATCGTGACAGTGCCATGGAGCCAGTATCACACAAGATTGCTTCAGAAGATGATACTCTCTGTTTGGGATGGGAACAATCAGTCCTTAAATCAAAAAATTCTCATAAAAGACTACGCTTGGAAATATTTGGAATGGTGGAAGAATATGGACAACCTGTCAAAAGGATTTCCCTGGAATCCAAGCCCCTATATAGTTGTAACAACAGATGCCAGTCAGCAGGGATGGGGGCAAAGATTGGAAATCATTGCTTCCAAGGAACTTGGGATCAAGAGATAAAGGGGAGATCCTCAAATTACCGAGAACTTCAATCAGACTCTGCAATGGCGCCAGGATTTGTCAGTCAACATTATAACGGTGGCATTTCTCAAACACCAGGGGGAACAAGATACCCGCTACTTCAGAGTCTCTCCAACAGGATTTTTTCTTGGGCAGAGCGGAAAATCCTATCAATTTCAGCAGTCAAAAAAATCAATCTGCAGATTTTCTCAGCAGGTATTACCTAGGCCCAAGTGAGTGGTCCCTAAACAAACAAGTTTTCCCGGATTTGATAGCGAAGTGGGGATATCCCGAAATAGACCTTTTTGCCACACGGAAAAATACCAAGACCCAGAAGACCATCCAACTGCGGTAGATGCCTTGTCCCAGAGATGGGATATTAAGCTGGCTTATGCTTTCCCCCCTTCTCTCTAATTCTGGCTATTCTCAGAAAGATCAGGATAGGGTCATCAAAAGTGATTTTTATAGCCCAGTTCTGGCTGAAATAAGTGTGGTTTCCTGTCCTAACCTCGCTGGCCTTGGAAGGTCCAATTGCTCTTCCCCTGAGACCAGATCTGCTGTTTCAGGGTCCAATTTGGAACCAGGAAATAAGCAGGCTAAAGCTAACAGCGTGGCTTCTGAAAGGGACTTATTAAAATTACAGGGGTTTTCAATGTAATATCAACCCTTCATAAAGGCCATAAACAAGTAACCGCTGCCATCTATAATAAAATTTGGAAGAAATTCTGCCCATGGATAGCTTTGAGAAACGGAAATCCGCTGCTTCCAGGTCTGGTGGATATCCTGAACTTTCTACAAGATGGCTTTGATAGGGGTTTTAGACCAAGCACCCTAAAAGTCCAGATAGCAGCCTTCAGCTTTCTAAAATGTTCCCTGGCAGTAAATAGATGGATAAGCAGGTTTATAAAAGCAACCACACGGATTAGGCCAACTCTGAAATCCTCAGTCCCACCTTGGGACCTGACGATAGTTTTTAATAGTTTAATAAAGGAACCCTTTGAACCTATGCAAGATAGCTCTTTGAAACATCTATCCCAAAAAACAGTCTTTCTAGTGGCGATTACATCGGCCCGTAGGTTAGGTGAAATTCAAGCTTTAACCATTCGAGAACCTTACTTAAAAATTTTACTTCAAAATATTTTTATTGTTTTATAAATATAAAAATGAATACTCGCCGATAGGCGTGAAAAGATTAACATTGACCATCATATATAAATCGGCATGCTTGAGTTACAGCCGTTACAATAGTTGTACAGATATTGATATAATCGGTATATCACATTTCTTGGTAAAACATAAATTTGGATAAACATTTCCAAACGTGGAAATGAAAGGAGGGGGGGGGGGGGAGTCAGAGGGGAGGAGGGTATAGGATAATGTGTATCTAGAAAGACTCATAATTCTACATACCATGCAATAGTCCTACCATTCCCAAATGAAATCCTAGTTTAATCAGTAAATCTTCTAAACTTCTTCCATGGGCCCCAAATAACCGAGAAACGTTGAGGTGTTCTGGTATCCCAATGTGCTATTTGTTCCAATCTATAGATCTGGTCAGATTTCATAAACCAATGCTGCAATGATGGGGGGTCTTTTTTTCTCCAGTATACTGCCACCAGAAGGCGTGCTGCTGCCAATAGTATCTTACACAAAGTGTGAACCTCTCTCGATCTAGTACTGGATAACTCTCCCGTTAGGCCAAAAAGGCATAATTTAGGTGACGCTCGGACTGTTATTCTGCATACCTGGGATAGGACCTTACATACCTCCTGCCAATAGTTTTGAATTTTAGGACATGACCACCAGATATGACTTTGAGACCCAATATTAATCTCACACCTCCAGCAAATGGGACTGACCTCTGGGAACATAGTGTGTAACCTTTGTGGTGTATAATACCAGCGTGTGAGGACTTTATAACTATTCTCCTGCAATTTTACACATCTAGAGACTTTCCCTGAAGCCAATAACACCTTCGGCATCTCCCATTGATCAAATTTTATGGCTAGTTCCTCCTCCCATTTATCAATAAACGCACATCTATTTGTATCATTTGTGGAAATGAGCGAGGAATATAAATGGGATATCTTCTTTTTAGGTTCTAGTTTTTGCAAGGCCATTTTTTCGAATATTGTATGATCTGTGCCCCATATTGGGGCTCTAGTTAGTTTTTTAAATATATGATAACAATGTGTAATTTGGAACGTAGTACATTGTTTCAAAGCAGGGTGTAACTGTAATTCTGATAATGTTGGCAAATCACCATCTTGGCACAAGGACAATATTGGCGTCGCATTACTCTTGTCCCCTTCTCTGACCGTGTTCCAGAAACATATACTTGACTGACATAGAACGTCCCTTACTTGCATAAGTAGAGCATAATTAGGTATCAGTTTCTGAATCATATTCATCACATACCATCGAGTAATTGTGTGTTTAGTTATTGAGCTGTGTGTTATAAGCATTTTATTTACCTTTGTCAAATCTAGGAAAAGTAGGGACCTTAAGGGAAGATTCGACATCGCTTCTTCCACTTTAATGTCCAGTCGATCTGGGGTAGGACGTAACCAATCCAGACTTCTAGTACAAAGAATTGCCTTATGATAGGTATAAACATCTGGTATTCCCATACCTCCTCGTGTGGGATGTCGAATCACGTATGATAAGGGCATTCTCGCTTTCTTTCCTCTCCATAAAAATCTAAGGAATATTTTCTGAACTTTTTTAAAAAAGGCCAGGGGGATAGGAATCGGTAATGCTTGCAAATAATAAAGCACTTTAGGGAGGAGTATTGTTTTTATAAGGGATTTGCGGCCAAACCAAGAGACAAAGGGGATATCCCAGCTACTTATCAAATCTTCTAATTGTTGAGGAATAGGCAGGAAATTTTCATTATACAGCTGATTAAACGTAGGAGTAAGTTCTATTCCTAGAAAGGTTATTGCTTTAGACGTCCATTGGAAGGATGTCTCATTTTGCAAAGCAGTCTGTTCATGCAGGCAAAGATACATTTAAAACTGTTGATTTTGAGAAGTTAACTGAGAAGTTAGAGAGTTCATGAAATTGACCTAGAATAGACATAATCGCTGGGAACGCCTCTTTTGGGTTTGTGACTATAAGTAGGACATCGTCTGCGAATGCAGCTGTTGAGTGTATTGTCTTCCCTACAGTCATCCCCTTTATCTCTTTGTTCTGTCGGAAAGCTTGTAGCAAGGTTTCTATTGTCAATATGAACAATAGAGGGGACAAGGGACACCCCTGTCGGGTACCATTCATTATTTAAAAGCAGGGGAGAGAGTGCCATTCACTAGGACTTTTGCTGTTGGGTGTCTGTACATTGCCATTACCCCATCAATAAATGACTGAGGGACACCGAACCTGGCTAATGTTTGGGACATAAATATTACTTAAAAATTTTAAATGATAGGGTCATCCTTAGACTAGATCCAACATTCTTACCAAAGGTAGTTTCTACATTCCATCTAAATCAGGAAATTATATTACCTACTTTTTGTGCAGATCCAAAAAATGACAGGGAAAAAAAGCTTCCACTTGCTAGATATCAGGCGTTCTCTTCTTATCTATTTAGAAGCTACCAGTGGATTTAGGCAGGACGCTAATCTGTTCACACAATTTGCCAGCTGAAACAAGGGCAAGAAACTTCTAAGACAACGTTGGCCAGCTGGATAAAATCGACAATTAGAGATTCCTATCAGTTGCAGGGAATATCCTGTCCTCAAGATTTCAGAGCCCATTCCACCAGAACAGTTGCAGATTCGTGGGCAGAACATGCAGAAACTTCTATTGACCAAATTTGCTAGGCGGCTACATGGTCAAATTCTTATACCTTTTGCAAACACTATAGATTAGATATTGCGGGAAACCATGACCAGAGGTTTGGACGGGAAGTTCTCCAAGCCGTAGTCCCTCCATAAAGTTTTATGCACACAAACGTTTCGTTTTTCCGTTTACGTTCCGTTTTTTGCGTTCCGTATACGATCCGTTGGTATTCGTTTCAATGGATCCGCAAAAAAACAGAAGGTGCTCCGTATGCCTTCCGTTTCCGTATTTCCGTTGGTATTCGTTTCAATGGATCCGCAAAAAAACAGAAGGTGCTCCGTATGCCTTCCGTTTCCGCAAAATACGGAATGCACACGGACGTCATCCGTATTTTTTCCGGATCCTTTTTTTGCGGACTGCAAAATACTGAAAAAGCCATACGGTCGTGTGCAAGAGGCCTAAGTCTGTATATTAATCTGGTATTACTCCATGTGGTGCTGTCATGAAGGACGTCCTGGAAAGTAAGAATTAGTCTTATCAGTAATTGTTTTCCATAAGTCCGACATGACAGCACCTGGTCAGTTCCCTCCCTATTTTCCCTTAAGATTATTATTTACTTATTTTGTTTAACCCTTTCGCTACCAGCGCCGTACATGTATGGCGCTTGTAGCGCTGTGCAAGCATGACGTCCGCTCGCGCGTGCAGCGGGCGTCATGGCCGGCAAGTCTCTGCTGTTTCAAACAGCAGAGACCTGCGGCTAATGAAGCGCTTCCTACCTATGCCCCGTGTGTCTAATCCGGGCATAGATAGTTGCGCTGAATACTGGTAGCTTTACTGAAAAAGCTAGCAGTATTCAAACTGCAATTCTTATTTTGGCCACCAGATGGCAGACCAGGATAAGAAATGAGCAAAAGTGAGCAAAATAAGCTAGTAGTAAATTCCAGATAAACTAAAATAAAAATAAAAAATTTAATAAGCACATATATGAGGCACATAATCACAAAAAAAATGTAAAAAAAATATATAAAAGTTTAAATCACCCCCCTTTCCGAATAACTAAAAAATAAATACCTAAATAACAATAAATATAAACATCATGGGTATCACATCGACCGAAAATGCCCATACTATAAAAATATTTTAAAAAAAATCCAATACGGCCAATTTGACATTTTTTCATTGCTCTGTGGCATCAAATATGTCGGTAAAACCATTAGGGAGCTCAGACGACGCATAGGGGAGCATGTTGCGGACGTTACAAAATTGAAAGACACACTTATTGCACGTCATGTGTCTGAATGTCACAGCGGGAGAGTGTCCTCTGTTAAATTTCAGGGGATTGATCTTGTTAAAATGACATCAAGGGGCGGTGATTGCAACCGCATCCTTTTGCAGAAAGAGGCGCTGTGGTTCTTTTCTTTAAACACTATTAAACCCTTTGGCCTCAATGATGCCATCTCTTTTGTGCCGTTTATATAAGTATGCACTGGGCCCCATATATTTGTGAACATCGATTGCGTTAACTGTCAATTCTTATCTCATGGAGGATTCTATTCTACTTTGCCTCTAGTTGTCTTGTACTCTGCTAATATTCATTTATCTCCTTCCACTGATATTACTTTACAGACTGATACTCCGATGTTATGCTTATGCAGAGCCGCCTTTAAGTTCCCTTTACACTGCGGCGCATTTGCGCTCTCCCCAGGACTCGCGTTGCTCCACCCGTCTGTTAGCCAATGGTTGTTCCAAGCAGCACCTCCTGGCCGGATTGGCTGTTAGTGCGGGGGCATGTCCGGTGGGGCGGGGTTTTGCCCTTTTAATCGGCATTATAGCGCCGAGTTTGTGGCACACTAGCATGCTGCCCATCAAACTAAAGGTGGACGGCTTAGGCAGGGTGTAGGTTCCAGTGATTACACCGTACCTCACACTAGAGGAACTCTGTTACAGGCAGGTAACCCTACATCTGTCCTTCGTTTTAGCCTCAAGTTAAACCTTAAACCAGAGGCTTTGGGCTTAAGTTACGGTGCATTTTGCTTCTGATGAAGTGCATTTGGTGCATGGAAACGCGTTGAGCATATTCCATGCAGGACGGTGGCAGGCAAGTCGGTTTTGTTGGCACACCAGTCAAACACAGCGGCTCTCTATTATGCCTCAGTCCAGCACCTGATATGTTCAGTGCAGTGGATGCTATGCGCTCTGCGATTCACTGCGAACACGGTGATATCTGGCGCTACTTTCTGGGTGCCACTTATCCTGTTGTTTAGTACCCCACTTAGGTTCATATTTATGACCATGTGGTGTTATGCCCCCTAGTGTTGGTGGGTTCAGTTTGTGGGACCCATTTTACATACTCCTGATATACGCAGATCCCTCCATGAGTGGTGTTATGAGTTTGTTAGGTCCCACAAATCAGTGACTTTTGACTGCTTCATTCAGCTGCTAGTTGCAGTGTGGGTAGATACCCCCTTTATCTTATTCTAACATTATAATAAAGATTTGTTATTTTGTTTTAGCATTCTGTTCATCCATATATTATTATCCAGTGATATTGAGGACGCATACTAATACACCCAACCTCATTATGTTATTCTTTTACCCAAATTTTTTTTATAAAATGTGATCAAAATGTCACGCATACACCAAAATGGTATCAATTAAAAGTACAGATTGGTCCGCGAAAAATGAGACCCTAAACAGCTCAGTAGACATAAGTATAAAAAAGTTATGAGGGTCAGAATATGGTGATATAAAAAAATATAAATAACATTTTTCTCAAAGTTTACATTTATTTTTACACTATGTAGACAAAAAGAACCTATACATATGGGTACTAACCCAGAGAATGAAGGGCATGGGTAAATTTAGCCGTAAACAAAACGCTGTGGGAACAAAACCCGTAAAACGGTGGAAGGATTGTGTTTTTTTTCCAACTTCACCCCAGTTGGAATTTGTTTACTGCTTCCAACAACATTTTATGCCCTAATTAATTTTGGCATTAGAAAGTACAACTTGTCCCACAAAAAATAAGCCCTCATACTGCTATGTGACCGGAAAAATAAAAAAAAAGTTATGGCTCACGTAAAATAGGGAAGAAAAATGAAAACGCAAAAACTAAAAAAAACTCCGGTATCCAAAGGGTTAAGGGGTTTCTGTAAGATATCCATTATTGGGTGATAATTTAGAAAACACTGGTGTGTGTGGGGGGGGAACTTTTAACCTCTCTCTGTTTCCTGTCCCAATAGTGGGTGGGGAGACATCCTCCGTGTGGTGCTGTCATGTCAGACTCCTGGAAATACAATTACCGGTAAGACTAATTCTTACTTTTCTGCATTCAAATATGCAATTGTTCAGGTAGCCTTACAATGCACCAAAAAGCTCAAACAACAGGATGACCATACTTGCCAATAGTCCTATCGCTGTAGCTTGAGGATAATAATGTTTTATCTCATGGCTTGTGATCAGAGATCATGGCACCTTTTATTCTGCAGGCAGTCAAAGAAGTATTTTGTGTACACGCAAAAAATAAATATATAAATAAATAAATAAATATATATACCGTATATACTCGAGTATAAGACGAGTTTTTTGGCACATATTTTTGTGCTCAAAAAGCCCCCTCGTCTTATACTCGAGTCTAGGTCTGTATTATGGCAACTTACATTGCCATAATACAGACCATGACATGTTGGGGGCCGGAGAAGCTGTTACTTACCTTTACAGCTGCTCCGGTCAGCTCCCAGCACATCCGCGCAGCACCTCTGTTAAAGGGACACTGACAGGCCCAATAAGCATCCAACCGTTCTGAAGCCCCGCCCAGTTCATCAATATCCACTTCGCTGGGCGGCGGCTACAACTCTCCCCGACTCAAGTGCCCGGCGCATGCGCATAAAGCAGAGGCTGCAGCGGCCTCTAAGACGCAGACTGTCTGTACGCAGGCGCGATGTGACCCCGGCCGTGCGCATGCGCTGAAGATTAGACGGAGGACGTGCCCAGAGGATTGAATTGGCCATGCGCAGGATCTTGAGTCGGGGAGAGTTGCAGCCGCTGCCCAGCGAAGTGAATATTGATGAGCTGGGCGGCGCTTCAGAACGGCAGTTGGGAGCGGCTGGCTGGGCGCATTTTGAGATGAAACGCCGCCCCTTGGGCAGATTGGAGACGAGACAAGCAGGTTATAAAACTTTAGTTTTCGGTATTTATAAGATGGACAGGGGGGATACTTAGATGATTTTAATACACTTGATGAGACCTGTACTGTCATATATATATACCTAAATATGCTTATTGGGCCTGTCAGAGTCAGACTCCCATCAATCTGAGTCACCCTCTTGCAGATGTGTGTATATAATGTAGAGTCAGTGTGTGCATTATATACACATAATGAAATTTACCAGTAGCTGCTGCATTTCCCACCCTAGTCTTATACTCGAGTCAATAATTTTTCCCATTTTCTTGGGGTAAAATTAGGGGCCTCGGCTTATATTCGGGTCGGCTTATACTCGAGTATATACGGTATATAGAAAAAGAATCCAAGGCAGCACACAGGTATCCGTGAAAAAAGGGTATTTTATTCACCCATGTGTAGACAGCAACGTTTCAGCTCACTCTATGGAGCCTTTGTCAAGCCATAATACTTGGTGCAAACTCAGGTGCTTATAAAGCATACATGATTAACAAAACGTGATTACATGATTATATCCCAATTAATACATAAACATTAATAAAGTCAGTGAATCTCGATTGTACATGATTATATTGTAAAAGGTATAACCAAATGAAACCAAATATCAAAAAAGTGCTATAAATATTAATCATCAATACATACAGTTATAGTGCATAACGTCATCAATTGATATTAACTTACACGTGTGTTAATTGTGTTAATTAATAATTATTCATTTACTTAAGGATATCTCACATGTCACTGGAAACTGCAGGACTCAGTCGGCGTCCGGAACTCGACATTGCGCAGGCAATGTTACATCCCGCAAGACTTTCTATGACATACAGCAGCAAACGGCCCACAGTTAAGATGGCGACTCGGCACCACACACAGACTGAGCATGCTCGCTCCCATAGCATAGCGGGCACAGCCAAACAGACACTGCAATCATGTGACCGGTCACCTGACAACCATACATAGCAACGGACCGATTACACTGATCATTTCCTGGTTACTCATCCATAAGAACCCCCTTTTTTTTACGGTGTAAAACGGGCTAATGGCAAAATGCCAATATCACCCTAAAACACCTAATCCCCATATTTATATATTTCCAGTTATCAATCCACAGGTCCGCACAACATAGACTTTCATTCTTGCTCTCCATATATGCGAAGCCTCCGCCGGGGGCAGCCAGAACGGGGGCGACACACCATAGTTGGGCTAGCGAACATAGACGTCACCGTGAAGTGACCCCGTGTCACAGTCCCCCTTCTATTGACCAAATTTGCTAGGCGGCTACATGGTCAAATTCTTATACCTTTTGCAAACACTATAGATTAGATATTGCGGGAAACCATGACCAGAGGTTTGGACGGGAAGTTCTCCAAGCCGTAGTCCCTCCATAAAGTTTTATGCACACAAACGTTTCGTTTTTCCGTTTACGTTCCGTTTTTTGCGTTCCGTATACGATCCGTTGGTATTCGTTTCAATGGATCCGCAAAAAAACAGAAGGTGCTCCGTATGCCTTCCGTTTCCGTATTTCCGTTGGTATTCGTTTCAATGGATCCGCAAAAAAACAGAAGGTGCTCCGTATGCCTTCCGTTTCCGCAAAATACGGAATGCACACGGACGTCATCCGTATTTTTTCCGGATCCTTTTTTTGCGGACTGCAAAATACTGAAAAAGCCATACGGTCGTGTGCAAGAGGCCTAAGTCTGTATATTAATCTGGTATTACTCCATGTGGTGCTGTCATGAAGGACGTCCTGGAAAGTAAGAATTAGTCTTATCAGTAATTGTTTTCCATAAGTCCGACATGACAGCACCTGGTCAGTTCCCTCCCTATTTTCCCTTAAGATTATTATTTACTTATTTTGTTTAACCCTTTCGCTACCAGCGCCGTACATGTATGGCGCTTGTAGCGCTGTGCAAGCATGACGTCCGCTCGCGCGTGCAGCGGGCGTCATGGCCGGCAAGTCTCTGCTGTTTCAAACAGCAGAGACCTGCGGCTAATGAAGCGCTTCCTACCTATGCCCCGTGTGTCTAATCCGGGCATAGATAGTTGCGCTGAATACTGGTAGCTTTACTGAAAAAGCTAGCAGTATTCAAACTGCAATTCTTATTTTGGCCACCAGATGGCAGACCAGGATAAGAAATGAGCAAAAGTGAGCAAAATAAGCTAGTAGTAAATTCCAGATAAACTAAAATAAAAATAAAAAATTTAATAAGCACATATATGAGGCACATAATCACAAAAAAAATGTAAAAAAAATATATAAAAGTTTAAATCACCCCCCTTTCCGAATAACTAAAAAATAAATACCTAAATAACAATAAATATAAACATCATGGGTATCACATCGACCGAAAATGCCCATACTATAAAAATATTTTAAAAAAAATCCAATACGGCCAATTTGACATTTTTTCATTGCTCTGTGGCATCAAATATGTCGGTAAAACCATTAGGGAGCTCAGACGACGCATAGGGGAGCATGTTGCGGACGTTACAAAATTGAAAGACACACTTATTGCACGTCATGTGTCTGAATGTCACAGCGGGAGAGTGTCCTCTGTTAAATTTCAGGGGATTGATCTTGTTAAAATGACATCAAGGGGCGGTGATTGCAACCGCATCCTTTTGCAGAAAGAGGCGCTGTGGTTCTTTTCTTTAAACACTATTAAACCCTTTGGCCTCAATGATGCCATCTCTTTTGTGCCGTTTATATAAGTATGCACTGGGCCCCATATATTTGTGAACATCGATTGCGTTAACTGTCAATTCTTATCTCATGGAGGATTCTATTCTACTTTGCCTCTAGTTGTCTTGTACTCTGCTAATATTCATTTATCTCCTTCCACTGATATTACTTTACAGACTGATACTCCGATGTTATGCTTATGCAGAGCCGCCTTTAAGTTCCCTTTACACTGCGGCGCATTTGCGCTCTCCCCAGGACTCGCGTTGCTCCACCCGTCTGTTAGCCAATGGTTGTTCCAAGCAGCACCTCCTGGCCGGATTGGCTGTTAGTGCGGGGGCATGTCCGGTGGGGCGGGGTTTTGCCCTTTTAATCGGCATTATAGCGCCGAGTTTGTGGCACACTAGCATGCTGCCCATCAAACTAAAGGTGGACGGCTTAGGCAGGGTGTAGGTTCCAGTGATTACACCGTACCTCACACTAGAGGAACTCTGTTACAGGCAGGTAACCCTACATCTGTCCTTCGTTTTAGCCTCAAGTTAAACCTTAAACCAGAGGCTTTGGGCTTAAGTTACGGTGCATTTTGCTTCTGATGAAGTGCATTTGGTGCATGGAAACGCGTTGAGCATATTCCATGCAGGACGGTGGCAGGCAAGTCGGTTTTGTTGGCACACCAGTCAAACACAGCGGCTCTCTATTATGCCTCAGTCCAGCACCTGATATGTTCAGTGCAGTGGATGCTATGCGCTCTGCGATTCACTGCGAACACGGTGATATCTGGCGCTACTTTCTGGGTGCCACTTATCCTGTTGTTTAGTACCCCACTTAGGTTCATATTTATGACCATGTGGTGTTATGCCCCCTAGTGTTGGTGGGTTCAGTTTGTGGGACCCATTTTACATACTCCTGATATACGCAGATCCCTCCATGAGTGGTGTTATGAGTTTGTTAGGTCCCACAAATCAGTGACTTTTGACTGCTTCATTCAGCTGCTAGTTGCAGTGTGGGTAGATACCCCCTTTATCTTATTCTAACATTATAATAAAGATTTGTTATTTTGTTTTAGCATTCTGTTCATCCATATATTATTATCCAGTGATATTGAGGACGCATACTAATACACCCAACCTCATTATGTTATTCTTTTACCCAAATTTTTTTTATAAAATGTGATCAAAATGTCACGCATACACCAAAATGGTATCAATTAAAAGTACAGATTGGTCCGCGAAAAATGAGACCCTAAACAGCTCAGTAGACATAAGTATAAAAAAGTTATGAGGGTCAGAATATGGTGATATAAAAAAATATAAATAACATTTTTATCAAAGTTTACATTTATTTTTACACTATGTAGACAAAAAGAACCTATACATATGGGTACTAACCCAGAGAATGAAGGGCATGGGTAAATTTAGCCGTAAACAAAACGCTGTGGGAACAAAACCCGTAAAACGGTGGAAGGATTGTGTTTTTTTTCCAACTTCACCCCAGTTGGAATTTGTTTACTGCTTCCAACAACATTTTATGCCCTAATTAATTTTGGCATTAGAAAGTACAACTTGTCCCACAAAAAATAAGCCCTCATACTGCTATGTGACCGGAAAAATAAAAAAAAAGTTATGGCTCACGTAAAATAGGGAAGAAAAATGAAAACGCAAAAACTAAAAAAAACTCCGGTATCCAAAGGGTTAAGGGGTTTCTGTAAGATATCCATTATTGGGTGATAATTTAGAAAACACTGGTGTGTGTGGGGGGGGAACTTTTAACCTCTCTCTGTTTCCTGTCCCAATAGTGGGTGGGGAGACATCCTCCGTGTGGTGCTGTCATGTCAGACTCCTGGAAATACAATTACCGGTAAGACTAATTCTTACTTTTCTGCATTCAAATATGCAATTGTTCAGGTAGCCTTACAATGCACCAAAAAGCTCAAACAACAGGATGACCATACTTGCCAATAGTCCTATCGCTGTAGCTTGAGGATAATAATGTTTTATCTCATGGCTTGTGATCAGAGATCATGGCACCTTTTATTCTGCAGGCAGTCAAAGAAGTATTTTGTGTACACGCAAAAAATAAATATATAAATAAATAAATAAATATATATACCGTATATACTCGAGTATAAGACGAGTTTTTTGGCACATATTTTTGTGCTCAAAAAGCCCCCTCGTCTTATACTCGAGTCTAGGTCTGTATTATGGCAACTTACATTGCCATAATACAGACCATGACATGTTGGGGGCCGGAGAAGCTGTTACTTACCTTTACAGCTGCTCCGGTCAGCTCCCAGCACATCCGCGCAGCACCTCTGTTAAAGGGACACTGACAGGCCCAATAAGCATCCAACCGTTCTGAAGCCCCGCCCAGTTCATCAATATCCACTTCGCTGGGCGGCGGCTACAACTCTCCCCGACTCAAGTGCCCGGCGCATGCGCATAAAGCAGAGGCTGCAGCGGCCTCTAAGACGCAGACTGTCTGTACGCAGGCGCGATGTGACCCCGGCCGTGCGCATGCGCTGAAGATTAGACGGAGGACGTGCCCAGAGGATTGAATTGGCCATGCGCAGGATCTTGAGTCGGGGAGAGTTGCAGCCGCTGCCCAGCGAAGTGAATATTGATGAGCTGGGCGGCGCTTCAGAACGGCAGTTGGGAGCGGCTGGCTGGGCGCATTTTGAGATGAAACGCCGCCCCTTGGGCAGATTGGAGACGAGACAAGCAGGTTATAAAACTTTAGTTTTCGGTATTTATAAGATGGACAGGGGGGATACTTAGATGATTTTAATACACTTGATGAGACCTGTACTGTCATATATATATACCTAAATATGCTTATTGGGCCTGTCAGAGTCAGACTCCCATCAATCTGAGTCACCCTCTTGCAGATGTGTGTATATAATGTAGAGTCAGTGTGTGCATTATATACACATAATGAAATTTACCAGTAGCTGCTGCATTTCCCACCCTAGTCTTATACTCGAGTCAATAATTTTTCCCATTTTCTTGGGGTAAAATTAGGGGCCTCGGCTTATATTCGGGTCGGCTTATACTCGAGTATATACGGTATATAGAAAAAGAATCCAAGGCAGCACACAGGTATCCGTGAAAAAAGGGTATTTTATTCACCCATGTGTAGACAGCAACGTTTCAGCTCACTCTATGGAGCCTTTGTCAAGCCATAATACTTGGTGCAAACTCAGGTGCTTATAAAGCATACATGATTAACAAAACGTGATTACATGATTATATCCCAATTAATACATAAACATTAATAAAGTCAGTGAATCTCGATTGTACATGATTATATTGTAAAAGGTATAACCAAATGAAACCAAATATCAAAAAAGTGCTATAAATATTAATCATCAATACATACAGTTATAGTGCATAACGTCATCAATTGATATTAACTTACACGTGTGTTAATTGTGTTAATTAATAATTATTCATTTACTTAAGGATATCTCACATGTCACTGGAAACTGCAGGACTCAGTCGGCGTCCGGAACTCGACATTGCGCAGGCAATGTTACATCCCGCAAGACTTTCTATGACATACAGCAGCAAACGGCCCACAGTTAAGATGGCGACTCGGCACCACACACAGACTGAGCATGCTCGCTCCCATAGCATAGCGGGCACAGCCAAACAGACACTGCAATCATGTGACCGGTCACCTGACAACCATACATAGCAACGGACCGATTACACTGATCATTTCCTGGTTACTCATCCATAAGAACCCCCTTTTTTTTACGGTGTAAAACGGGCTAATGGCAAAATGCCAATATCACCCTAAAACACCTAATCCCCATATTTATATATTTCCAGTTATCAATCCACAGGTCCGCACAACATAGACTTTCATTCTTGCTCTCCATATATGCGAAGCCTCCGCCGGGGGCAGCCAGAACGGGGGCGACACACCATAGTTGGGCTAGCGAACATAGACGTCACCGTGAAGTGACCCCGTGTCACAGTCCCCCTTCTATTGACCAAATTTGCTAGGCGGCTACATGGTCAAATTCTTATACCTTTTGCAAACACTATAGATTAGATATTGCGGGAAACCATGACCAGAGGTTTGGACGGGAAGTTCTCCAAGCCGTAGTCCCTCCATAAAGTTTTATGCACACAAACGTTTCGTTTTTTCCGTTTACGTTCCGTTTTTTGCGTTCCGTATACGATCCGTTGGTATTCGTTTCAATGGATCCGCAAAAAAACAGAAGGTGCTCCGTATGCCTTCCGTTTCCGTATTTCCGTTGGTATTCGTTTCAATGGATCCGCAAAAAAACAGAAGGTGCTCCGTATGCCTTCCGTTTCCGCAAAATACGGAATGCACACGGACGTCATCCGTATTTTTTCCGGATCCTTTTTTTGCGGACTGCAAAATACTGAAAAAGCCATACGGTCGTGTGCAAGAGGCCTAAGTCTGTATATTAATCTGGTATTACTCCATGTGGTGCTGTCATGAAGGACGTCCTGGAAAGTAAGAATTAGTCTTATCAGTAATTGTTTTCCATAAGTCCGACATGACAGCACCTGGTCAGTTCCCTCCCTATTTTCCCTTAAGATTATTATTTACTTATTTTGTTTAACCCTTTCGCTACCAGCGCCGTACATGTATGGCGCTTGTAGCGCTGTGCAAGCATGACGTCCGCTCGCGCGTGCAGCGGGCGTCATGGCCGGCAAGTCTCTGCTGTTTCAAACAGCAGAGACCTGCGGCTAATGAAGCGCTTCCTACCTATGCCCCGTGTGTCTAATCCGGGCATAGATAGTTGCGCTGAATACTGGTAGCTTTACTGAAAAAGCTAGCAGTATTCAAACTGCAATTCTTATTTTGGCCACCAGATGGCAGACCAGGATAAGAAATGAGCAAAAGTGAGCAAAATAAGCTAGTAGTAAATTCCAGATAAACTAAAATAAAAATAAAAAATTTAATAAGCACATATATGAGGCACATAATCACAAAAAAAATGTAAAAAAAATATATAAAAGTTTAAATCACCCCCCTTTCCGAATAACTAAAAAATAAATACCTAAATAACAATAAATATAAACATCATGGGTATCACATCGACCGAAAATGCCCATACTATAAAAATATTTAAAAAAAAATCCAATACGGCCAATTTGACATTTTTTCATTGCTCTGTGGCATCAAATATGTCGGTAAAACCATTAGGGAGCTCAGACGACGCATAGGGGAGCATGTTGCGGACGTTACAAAATTGAAAGACACACTTATTGCACGTCATGTGTCTGAATGTCACAGCGGGAGAGTGTCCTCTGTTAAATTTCAGGGGATTGATCTTGTTAAAATGACATCAAGGGGCGGTGATTGCAACCGCATCCTTTTGCAGAAAGAGGCGCTGTGGTTCTTTTCTTTAAACACTATTAAACCCTTTGGCCTCAATGATGCCATCTCTTTTGTGCCGTTTATATAAGTATGCACTGGGCCCCATATATTTGTGAACATCGATTGCGTTAACTGTCAATTCTTATCTCATGGAGGATTCTATTCTACTTTGCCTCTAGTTGTCTTGTACTCTGCTAATATTCATTTATCTCCTTCCACTGATATTACTTTACAGACTGATACTCCGATGTTATGCTTATGCAGAGCCGCCTTTAAGTTCCCTTTACACTGCGGCGCATTTGCGCTCTCCCCAGGACTCGCGTTGCTCCACCCGTCTGTTAGCCAATGGTTGTTCCAAGCAGCACCTCCTGGCCGGATTGGCTGTTAGTGCGGGGGCATGTCCGGTGGGGCGGGGTTTTGCCCTTTTAATCGGCATTATAGCGCCGAGTTTGTGGCACACTAGCATGCTGCCCATCAAACTAAAGGTGGACGGCTTAGGCAGGGTGTAGGTTCCAGTGATTACACCGTACCTCACACTAGAGGAACTCTGTTACAGGCAGGTAACCCTACATCTGTCCTTCGTTTTAGCCTCAAGTTAAACCTTAAACCAGAGGCTTTGGGCTTAAGTTACGGTGCATTTTGCTTCTGATGAAGTGCATTTGGTGCATGGAAACGCGTTGAGCATATTCCATGCAGGACGGTGGCAGGCAAGTCGGTTTTGTTGGCACACCAGTCAAACACAGCGGCTCTCTATTATGC
Organism: Bufo bufo; assembly: GCF_905171765.1. Taxonomy (NCBI): domain Eukaryota; kingdom Metazoa; phylum Chordata; class Amphibia; order Anura; family Bufonidae; genus Bufo; species Bufo bufo. Next base: position 374,802,220 of record NC_053389.1, read on the forward strand.
CTCAGTCCAGCACCTGATATGTTCAGTGCAGTGGATGCTATGCGCTCTGCGATTCACTGCGAACACGGTGATATCTGGCGCTACTTTCTGGGTGCCACTTATCCTGTTGTTTAGTACCCCACTTAGGTTCATATTTATGACCATGTGGTGTTATGCCCCCTAGTGTTGGTGGGTTCAGTTTGTGGGACCCATTTTACATACTCCTGATATACGCAGATCCCTCCATGAGTGGTGTTATGAGTTTGTTAGGTCCCACAAATCAGTGACTTTTGACTGCTTCATTCAGCTGCTAGTTGCAGTGTGGGTAGATACCCCCTTTATCTTATTCTAACATTATAATAAAGATTTGTTATTTTGTTTTAGCATTCTGTTCATCCATATATTATTATCCAGTGATATTGAGGACGCATACTAATACACCCAACCTCATTATGTTATTCTTTTACCCAAATTTTTTTTATAAAATGTGATCAAAATGTCACGCATACACCAAAATGGTATCAATTAAAAGTACAGATTGGTCCGCGAAAAATGAGACCCTAAACAGCTCAGTAGACATAAGTATAAAAAAGTTATGAGGGTCAGAATATGGTGATATAAAAAAATATAAATAACATTTTTCTCAAAGTTTACATTTATTTTTACACTATGTAGACAAAAAGAACCTATACATATGGGTACTAACCCAGAGAATGAAGGGCATGGGTAAATTTAGCCGTAAACAAAACGCTGTGGGAACAAAACCCGTAAAACGGTGGAAGGATTGTGTTTTTTTTCCAACTTCACCCCAGTTGGAATTTGTTTACTGCTTCCAACAACATTTTATGCCCTAATTAATTTTGGCATTAGAAAGTACAACTTGTCCCACAAAAAATAAGCCCTCATACTGCTATGTGACCGGAAAAATAAAAAAAAAGTTATGGCTCACGTAAAATAGGGAAGAAAAATGAAAACGCAAAAACTAAAAAAAACTCCGGTATCCAAAGGGTTAAGGGGTTTCTGTAAGATATCCATTATTGGGTGATAATTTAGAAAACACTGGTGTGTGTGGGGGGGGAACTTTTAACCTCTCTCTGTTTCCTGTCCCAATAGTGGGTGGGGAGACATCCTCCGTGTGGTGCTGTCATGTCAGACTCCTGGAAATACAATTACCGGTAAGACTAATTCTTACTTTTCTGCATTCAAATATGCAATTGTTCAGGTAGCCTTACAATGCACCAAAAAGCTCAAACAACAGGATGACCATACTTGCCAATAGTCCTATCGCTGTAGCTTGAGGATAATAATGTTTTATCTCATGGCTTGTGATCAGAGATCATGGCACCTTTTATTCTGCAGGCAGTCAAAGAAGTATTTTGTGTACACGCAAAAAATAAATATATAAATAAATAAATAAATATATATACCGTATATACTCGAGTATAAGACGAGTTTTTTGGCACATATTTTTGTGCTCAAAAAGCCCCCTCGTCTTATACTCGAGTCTAGGTCTGTATTATGGCAACTTACATTGCCATAATACAGACCATGACATGTTGGGGGCCGGAGAAGCTGTTACTTACCTTTACAGCTGCTCCGGTCAGCTCCCAGCACATCCGCGCAGCACCTCTGTTAAAGGGACACTGACAGGCCCAATAAGCATCCAACCGTTCTGAAGCCCCGCCCAGTTCATCAATATCCACTTCGCTGGGCGGCGGCTACAACTCTCCCCGACTCAAGTGCCCGGCGCATGCGCATAAAGCAGAGGCTGCAGCGGCCTCTAAGACGCAGACTGTCTGTACGCAGGCGCGATGTGACCCCGGCCGTGCGCATGCGCTGAAGATTAGACGGAGGACGTGCCCAGAGGATTGAATTGGCCATGCGCAGGATCTTGAGTCGGGGAGAGTTGCAGCCGCTGCCCAGCGAAGTGAATATTGATGAGCTGGGCGGCGCTTCAGAACGGCAGTTGGGAGCGGCTGGCTGGGCGCATTTTGAGATGAAACGCCGCCCCTTGGGCAGATTGGAGACGAGACAAGCAGGTTATAAAACTTTAGTTTTCGGTATTTATAAGATGGACAGGGGGGATACTTAGATGATTTTAATACACTTGATGAGACCTGTACTGTCATATATATATACCTAAATATGCTTATTGGGCCTGTCAGAGTCAGACTCCCATCAATCTGAGTCACCCTCTTGCAGATGTGTGTATATAATGTAGAGTCAGTGTGTGCATTATATACACATAATGAAATTTACCAGTAGCTGCTGCATTTCCCACCCTAGTCTTATACTCGAGTCAATAATTTTTCCCATTTTCTTGGGGTAAAATTAGGGGCCTCGGCTTATATTCGGGTCGGCTTATACTCGAGTATATACGGTATATAGAAAAAGAATCCAAGGCAGCACACAGGTATCCGTGAAAAAAGGGTATTTTATTCACCCATGTGTAGACAGCAACGTTTCAGCTCACTCTATGGAGCCTTTGTCAAGCCATAATACTTGGTGCAAACTCAGGTGCTTATAAAGCATACATGATTAACAAAACGTGATTACATGATTATATCCCAATTAATACATAAACATTAATAAAGTCAGTGAATCTCGATTGTACATGATTATATTGTAAAAGGTATAACCAAATGAAACCAAATATCAAAAAAGTGCTATAAATATTAATCATCAATACATACAGTTATAGTGCATAACGTCATCAATTGATATTAACTTACACGTGTGTTAATTGTGTTAATTAATAATTATTCATTTACTTAAGGATATCTCACATGTCACTGGAAACTGCAGGACTCAGTCGGCGTCCGGAACTCGACATTGCGCAGGCAATGTTACATCCCGCAAGACTTTCTATGACATACAGCAGCAAACGGCCCACAGTTAAGATGGCGACTCGGCACCACACACAGACTGAGCATGCTCGCTCCCATAGCATAGCGGGCACAGCCAAACAGACACTGCAATCATGTGACCGGTCACCTGACAACCATACATAGCAACGGACCGATTACACTGATCATTTCCTGGTTACTCATCCATAAGAACCCCCTTTTTTTTACGGTGTAAAACGGGCTAATGGCAAAATGCCAATATCACCCTAAAACACCTAATCCCCATATTTATATATTTCCAGTTATCAATCCACAGGTCCGCACAACATAGACTTTCATTCTTGCTCTCCATATATGCGAAGCCTCCGCCGGGGGCAGCCAGAACGGGGGCGACACACCATAGTTGGGCTAGCGAACATAGACGTCACCGTGAAGTGACCCCGTGTCACAGTCCCCACATTGGGAGGGTCGAACAAGCACCCGCAAACGCCATCAATACTAGGTGACCATCATGCACACATGTCATGCCTGCAATGGCTGGCCACCCGTGCTCTGTCAGGAAATCCCACAGTCACAGAACGTGTATGATGCCAAGCCCCATACCACCAAGCATCGAACATGTATTTGGCAAAAGTAACTAATTAAAAAAAATATATATAATATCCATTATTTCTAAATGCCAATCAGGTCCTGCTGTCTCCCAGTTTCCAAGGAGATAGTCCATTGTAAGATACATTTTCATGTTCATCTATAAAAAAATATATAAAGAACAAATTATTAGTTATTGGTTTTTAATACAAAACTTGCACTTGTATAGAACCATACGGGGAAGACTAGCAGAATTTAACAGAACCCCAAAGACAACACAACAGAAGGATAACATCACAAAACCAGGGCAACTAACATGAATAGACAGGGATAAAGGGGAGGGTGGACAAAAACAGAACAAATAAATAAATATATATATATATATATATATATACACACGCACACACGTGCATCTTATAGAGCAAAAAATGTTATACGATCAACAATGTCTACCTGGTAAAGCTGGGTGACCACCAATATGGCCTTTACCAGCTGTCACCCAACTATCCTATTCATTAGACCTCAGATTAGATCCCCAATCTTCATCAGACTTAGGCCCCTTTCACACGGGCGAGATTTCCGCGCGGGTGCAATGCGTGAAGTGAACGCATTGCACCCGCACTGAATCCGGACCCATTCATTTTTATGGGGCTGTGCACACGAGCGGTGATTTTCACGCATCACTTGTGCGTTGTGTGAAAATCGCAGCATGCTCTATATTGTGAGTTTTCCACGCAACGCAGGCCCCATAGAAGTGAATTGGGCTGCGTGAAAATCGCAAGCATCCGCAAGCAAGTGCAGATGCGGTGCGATTTTCACGCACGGTTGCTAGGAGACGATCGGGATGGAGACCCGAGCATTATTATTTTCCCTTATAACATGGTTATAAGGGAAAATAATATCATTCTGAATACAGAATGCATAGTACAATAGCGCTGGAGGGGTTAAAAAAATAAATAATAATTTAACTCCCCTTAATCCACTTGCTCATGCAGCTCGGCATCTCTTCTGTCTGTCTGATCCATCACCATGGTAAAAGATCATGTGATGACCGGGGTGATGTCACCACAGGTCCTTTTCCTGCACACAGCACAGAAGACAGACAGAAGAGATGCCGGGCTGCGCGAGCAAGTGGATTAAGGTGAGTTAAATTATTTTTTATTTATTTTTTAACCCCTCCAGCGCTATTGTACTATGCATTCTGTATTCAGAATGATATTATTTTCCCTTATAACATGGTTATAAGGGAAAATAATACAATCTACACAACCCCGATCCCAAGCCCGAACTTCTGTGAAGAAGTTCGGGTTTGGGTGCCAAACATGGCGATTTTTCTCACGCGCGTGCAAAACGCATTGCAATGTTTTGCACTCGTGCAGAAAAATCGCGTATGTTCCCGCAACGCACTCACACCTTTTCCCACAATGCCCTTCTGAAAGAGGCCTTAATGTGGACCCCTATAACCTTCATCAGACCTCAGAACAGACAAACAAATAAAAACATACCCCTCCTGCAGAGATGCACATGCACATTGCACAGCATCAGGTCATAGTGCATTTGATGCCGTACGCTGTCAGGACACAGCACAGTGGGCTCCCGGCAGAAGACCAGGGAGTGGTGAATAACACTAGCTCTAGCAGTGCTACACTCCCTGCCCCTTGCACCTCCTGTATACTAATGAGTTTCCATTATCTGCAAGAAATCTGCACAAAAAATGCACACAAATCCACACTATTGAGGTTACATGAGATGACAAGTGTCATACACTTTGCTGGTACTGTATTATGCTACTGTTTTTCCGCATTAAATCTGCACCGTGTACAGACACCCTAAGGGATTGATATACCTATTTGGGACATTTAGGACACAGCAATTTTTTTTCCTTCATTACTGCATTACAAGAGCCATAACTGTATTTTTTTCTGCTCACTAAGGCCTCATGCACATGACCGTTGTGTGCACCCGTGGCCATTGTGCCGTTTTCCGTTTTTTTTTTTCCGCGGACCCATTGACTTTCAATGGGTCCGTGGAAAAATCGGAAAATGCACCGTTTTGCAGCCGCATCCGTGATCCGTGTTTCCTGTCCTATTTTTTTGACGGACAACGGTTCACGGACCCATTCAAGTCAATGGGTCCGTGAAAGAACACGGATGCAAACAAGATTGGCATCCGCGTCCGCGATCTGTGGTCGTAGGTTACTTTCATACAAATGGATCCGAAGATCCGTCTGCATAAAAGCTTTTTCAGAGCTGAGTTTTCACTTCGTGAAAACTCAGAACTGACAGTATATTCTAACACAGAGGCGTTCCCATAGTGATGGGGACGCTTCTAGTTAGAATATACTACGAACTGTGTACATGACTGCTGCCTGGCAGCACCCGATCTCTTACAGGGGGCTGTAATCCGCACAAATAACCCCTCAGGTGCTGCACCTGAGGGGTTAATTGTGCATATCATAGCCCCCTATAAGAGATCAGGGGCTGCCAGGCAGGAGGGGGCAGACCCCCCTCCCTCCCCAGTTTTAATTTCTTTGGTGGCCAGTGCGGCCCCTCCCTCTATTGTATTAATTTCATTAGTGGCCAGTGTGCGGCCCCCCCTCCCTCTCTCTATTGTATTATCATTGGTGGCCAGTGTGCGCCCCCCCCCCCCCTCCTCTATTGTATTAATTTAATTGGTGGCCAGTGTGCCCCCCCGGCCCCTCTCTATTGTTTTAATATCATTGGCCAGTGTGCCCCCCCCGGCCCCCTCTATTGTTTTAATATCATTGGCCGTGCCCCCCCCCCCCCCCTCTATTGTTTTAATATGGCCCGTGTGCGGCCTCCCACCCCCCCCCCCCCCGATCATTGGTGGCAGCGGAGAGTTCCGATCGGAGTGCCAGTTTAATCACTGGGGCTCCGATCGGTAACCATGGCAACCAGGACACTATTGTAGTCCTGGTTGCCATGGTTACTTAGCAATTTTAGAAGCATCATACTTACCTGCTGCGCTGTCTGTGACCGGCCGGGAGCTCCTCCTACTGGTAAGTGACAGATCATTAAGCAATGCGCCGCACAGACCTGTCACTTACCAGTAGGAGGAGCTCCCAGCCGGTCACAGACAGCGCAGCAAGTAAGTATGATGCTTCTAATATTGCTAAGTAACCATGGCAACCAGGACTACAGTAGTGTCCTGGTTGCCATGGTTACCGATCGGAGCCCCAGCGAATAAACTGGGACTCCGATCGGAACTCTCCGCTGCCACCAATGATGGGGGGGGGGGAGGAGAGGGGAGGCCGCACACTGGCCAATGATATTAAAACAATAGAGGGGGGGCCGGGGGGCGCACACTGGCCACCAATGAAATTAAAACAATAGAGGGGGGGCGGGGGGGCGCACACTGGCCACCAATGATAATACAATAGAGGGAGGGAGGGGGGCCGCACACTGGCCAGCAATGATAATACAATAGAGGGAGGGAGGTGGGGGGGCCGCACACTGGCCACCAATGATATTCAAACTGGGGAGGGAGGGGGGTCTGCCCCCTCCTGCCTGGCAGCCCCTGATCTCTTACAGGGGGCTATGATAACCACAATTAACCCCTTCAGGTGCAGCACCTGAGGGGTTAATTGTGCTGATCACAGCCCCCTGTAAGAGATCAGGTGCTGCCAGGCAGCAGGGGGCAGTCATGTACACAGTTCGTAGGATATTCCCATCACCATGGGAACGCCTCTGTGTTAGAATATACTGTCGGATATGAGTTTCACGATGTAACTCAAATCCGATGGTATATTCTAACATAGAGGCGTTCCCATGGTGATGGGGACGCTTCGTTAAAATATACCATCGGATTGGAGAAAACTCTGATCCTATGGTATATTAACTCCTGACTTTACATGAAAGTCAATAGGGGACGGATCCGTTTGCAATTGCACCATATTGTGTCAACGTCAAACGGATCCGTCCCCATTGACTTGCATTGTAATTCAGGACGGATCCGTTTGGCTCCGCACGGCCAGGCGGACACCAAAACGACTTTTTTTTCATGTCCGTGGATCCTCCAAAAATCAAGGAAGACCCACGGACGAAAAAACGGTCACGGACCAACGGAACCCCGTTTGGGGACCGTGAAAAAATACTGTCGTGTGCATGAGGCCTAAGCCATATGAGGTTGTATGGAATGAGTTATTTTTCTAGTATTTTTAAATGGCACCATTATGGAATATACAAAATGATTTTTTTGGAGTTTTAACAGCATTCTCCTTGCAGTATTGTACGATTAAGGCAATGTCAATTTTTTGTAATTAGTTATGCTTTTGCAGAATAATACAAAAAGAAAACATTTGTTTGTGTGCCACCACATTCTGAGAACCATAACTTTTGTTTTCATTTTCCATCACTTTATTTTTTGTCCCACTCTGGGACTTCAACTTTTGGGGGTCTGATCCCCTTTACAATGCATCACAATACTTCTGTATTGTGATGCATTGGCTGTAAGTGTATTACTCAATGTAATACACTTACAGCCTGCTTCCTGTGAGATCCAGGGGACTGGATCTCATAAGCTGTCACAGAAGGCATCGGGCTGCCTTCCCCACCATCGGGTCCCCGCGCTGCTGTGACCTTGCCAGATCCTGAACGAGCCGCTGTCAGTGCTCACCGCTGCAGTGCGAGGGTTAATGCGCCGGCATCAGTGTTTTCACCGATGCCGGTGCATACAGCAGGGGTCCGGCTATCAGCGACTGACGGACCCCTGTTGCTGATCGGGCGGGCACAGCTCTTGCACCCGCCCGATCAACACGCTGTACATGTACGGCTTGGGTCCTTAAGGGGTTATATATCACAATATGGGGGAATGGATGTGTAAGCAGAGAGACACTGCCTCAGCCCTGTTCCTATAATAAGGCCTCATGCACATGGCCGTTGTTTTGGTCCATTTCCAAAACTGCGGCTCGGATGCGGACCCATTCATTTCAATGGGACCGTAAAAGATGCGGACAGCACTCTGTGTGCAACGGTCGTGTGCATGTAGCCTAATTCTGTGGGCCATCTCCTTCTGTGATTCTTTGCACCAGATGTGCTGAACTGGACACGTGATGCAGATTCCCAGCCTGTGCTTTGACTTTTGTCGTGTAATATTGGAGCAGAAACCTCTCGGGGAAAAGCGTCATCGAGCGCAGTAGCGAACACTACTGTACTCCTGTTTAAGGGGAATTAGATGAAAGAATGGAGATGTTCACGGCTGCTGGCTAAAAGGGATCTTGGAGTTGATGTTTGCCTGTAGGAGTGAATACAATGCATTCAATCTGATTATTAAAGCGGTTGTCTCACTTCAGCAAATAGCATTTATTATGAAGCGGAAGTTAATAAAAGCTACCTGCTAATTTTTATTGTCCATATTGCTTCCTTTGCTGACTGGATTCATTTTTCCATCACATTATACACTGCTCGTTTATATGGTTATGACCACCCTGCAATCCAGAAGCAGTGGTCGTGCTTGCACATTATAGGAAAAAGCACTCCCACGGTCCCAGGCACCAGAGAGGCCGGTGATTTTTGCTATAGTGTGCAAGCACGACCATCACTAATAGATTGCAGGGTGGTCACAACCATGGAAACAAGCAGTATATAATGTAATGGAAAAATGAATCAAGACAGTAAAGGAAGCAATATGGTTAAAAACAATACACTAGTAAGTGGCTTGTATTAAATTTCTCTACAAGATAAAGTCCATTTTCTGACATGAGACAACCCTGTTAAGTGGTGCTTTGGTTGTAAGGAGTTAATTTATCTTCCAGAGATAACTGTGCAATCGTAAGGGTCCATTCAGACGTCCGCACATTGCCGGCACTAATAGAGGATTCCTATTCTTGTCCACAGCTGACCGGAAGTTTGGGGGCCGCGGACCGGAAATGCGGATGCAGACAGCACACTGTGTGCTATCCGCATCTTTTCTGGCCCCATTGAAAATGAATGAGTCCGCAACCGTTCTGTATAGTTGCGGAACGGATGTAACCATTCTACGGACGTCTGAATGGAATGGACCCTTACTTGGTGTGTTTTGTCTCTACAGAGTTAGGGCTCATGCACACGACCGTATGTATTTTGCAGTCCGCAAAAAATGGATCTGCAAAAAATACGGATGACGTCCGTGTGCATTCGTTATTTTGTGGAACGGAACAGCTGGCCCCTAATAGAACAGTACTATCCTTGTCCATAATGCGGACAATAATAGGACATGTTCTATTTTTTTTGCGGAACGGAAATACGGACATACGGAAATGAAATGCACACTGAGTACCTTCCGTTTTTTTGCGGACCCATTGAAATGAATGGTTCTACATACGGTCCGCAAAAAAAAAAAAATGGAACGGACACGGAAAGAAAATACGTTCGTGTGCATGAGCTCTTAAATAGTGAAGTGTTGACTTATATATGTGATATATTTTATAGTGTTTCTTTTACATTCCATTCAAAACTATTTTGAAAAAAATATCATAAAATAGTATTTGGTCTCCCTGTAATCATAATAGCCCTACAATATAGTGAACATTTTATTTATGGTGAGCTAGAGCTAAACCATGAAGTCCCCAACAGCAATGGATGGAGATGAAGAAGTACAAAAAAGAAGAACAAATGAGAATGAATGGTCAGAGTGGTACAGTAGGAAGAAAACCAAGAAAAATAATAATACAAGTGGCATGCAAAAGTTTGGGCGCCCCTAGTCAAAATTACTGTTACTGTGAACAGTTAAGCAAGTTGAAGATGAAATGATCTCCAAAAGGCATAACAATGTTTTATTTTCATCTTTTACAATTTCAAAATAACAAATAAGGAAAAGGACCCGAAGCAAAACTGGGATAGGAGCTGCTCCACATGAATGCCGATGTGTGGCCAGCAGGGAGACCAGAGCTTTTTCCTATAGTGTGCAAACGTGGCAATAACACCTGAAAATGAGCAGTGTATATAATGCAATGAAAAAAAATCTATCAAGCCAGCCAAGGGGGAACTATTCACAATCACAATACATTAATAAGTGGCTTGTAATAACTTTGTCTGCCTGATCAATGACATTTGCTGAAGTGAGACAATCCTTTTAAAGTGTAACTGCCATTCTATTTTTATTTGTGTAATATACTGACCATTTGTGTAATATACTTTTATTACTGAAATCATACATTTCTACTAGAAAAATAGCTCTAAAGTAGTCCATTTTGAGACTTAGCAATGCTCCTCTGTCTTCTGTTTACATAACATGGAGACTTGCTAACACTGACTTTGTTATGTAAACAGAAGACAGAGGAGCATTGCTAAGACTCAAAATGGGCCACTTTACAGCTATTTTTCTAATAGAAATGTATGATTTCAGTAATTAAAGTATATTACACAAATGGTCAGCATCACTGCCCCTATACATTACACAAATTAAAAAAATAGAATGGCAGTTACACATTAACTATACATACATACATACATACATACATGCAATTTAATATTTAGCCACTGGAGGGCACAATAACCATATGGCGAGATTACTCTGAAAACCAATAGCAAAAAAACAAGTTCATATCAGTACCAAGAGACTTAGTTCTGCCATAAATTATTCCATCAATGATGAACAATTACAAACCAAATAAAGAATTTTTTTATCATACCAATAAAATGAGCATAAATCAAAAGTAATGAAATCTGAGAGAGAAGTTGACCACTGACAAAACAAGCTTGGTATAATGCATACAGATGTAAGATTGCAACTGAAAGGTTGTTTGACAAAAACAAACAAACATTAAAGCGGTTATCCCACATATTTAATACAGTTTTTTACTCACAGTATCTGAAGGACTTGCTTGCCCATCTGTGATTGGACAGCAGCTTATTAAAGGTGTTGGCAAACCTGCAGAAGGGGGCGTACCTATCTGCTTACCGCTCCTCCAGTCAATTTCTGGCTACTGGAGTGACCTGCTCCCCTTGCGTTATGACAGTCATGTGATGCAAGGGTAGCAGGTTGGCTCAGATGGGAAGTTTACATCCAAGGAGCCCAGGAGAGTAGTCAAGGCAGTAGAACAAAGGAGTGGGGTGCTGGCACCTGGAAGCAGTTTGCTTCCTTTGCAGGTCTGCCCAGGAGCATCTTTCTCCCCCCCCCCCCCCCCGCCCAAGGCACACAACCCCTTTAAGCATCTGAATCTCACAGGATGCATTGAAATTAGCTTGTTAACCCCTTCCTCCCCTGTACAGAAAATAATTCCTCACATATAGCCCCAGAGGCAGTGGCTAAACTAGAGTTCTATGGGTCCCAGGGCAAACTTTGGATCGGAATTCCCCCCCACACTGTGGCCGTTGGCCCTGGTAATGTCCCCCCCAGCCCCCAGTAATGTCCTCAGTAGTGCCCCCCCACAGCCTCTAGTAGTGTCCTCCACTGCCCACAGTCTTCATGTAATGATGCTGGAGTCCTGAAGTGCATATCATGCAGGTGAGCTGAGCACTGTGATGGGGGCATTAAGTACAGTGAAAATGCCCCATCACAGTGCTCATCTCACCTACATGATGTGCACTTCAGCCCTCCAGCATCAGGCCCGGCACTGCCCTACTCTTAAAACTAGCATCGGTACAGGGAGGAGGAGACGACAGGGTTTCTGAATGGGCGTCTCCTCCCTGGCTGTGACGCTCTCCGCTGTGATTGGATCGCGGCACAGCCAGGGAAAAGGAGACACCCATTGAGAAACCCTGGCGTCTCCTCCTCCCTATATTAACATACTGAGCGGGAAAACTACAGGGGGGCACAGCAGGGTGTAGGAGCCATATTTTAAAAAAACAGGCAGGGTGGCAGCATCAGCAGGTTGTAACCCTGAAAGTAAAGGTATTTATCTAGAATAAATAAAAAAACATGAAAGGTCCGCTTTAAGTACAGTGAAAATGCTAGGCTCCTTTACATGTGAGCACAGTGGGCCCCTCACCCTGCCGGGCCCGATCGTTATGCCCCTGCCCAGAGGTACATACTTTCCTGGTACTGAGAAGAGGAAGGGCGCAGGGAAACTAATGAACAGTTTAGTCCAAATACAGACGAAGGTGGAACAGAATGAAAATTATCAGGAGGGACTACCAGAGAAGAAAATGTATGGACAAAAAAGACTGAAATGTTTTTCTTTGTATGTATATTGTTATAACATAAAATTTAATCTGACAGACACTAAGCTCTGTGCATGTATATTGCTTGGTGCTGGGGTTTAGTCTGGGGTGCCATACATATACAGTGTGGGATTAATGCACCTATAACCTAGCAGGATGGTCACTTGCTTAACCACAAAAAAGAGGACACCCTAGAGCACACCCCTCTCTCAATAAGCAGGCAAGAGAACTTAAGGTGAGCAAACGTCACTGAGCCGACCCCTGCCACAATGGGTCAACCGGGAAGTCGGTCCAGTGACTTGTGTATCTTGGGTAAAAAAAAAAAAATACCAACTTAGATGTAAATAGCGGTAAAGGTCTGTGGACTACTTTATTGCACAAAACATTACACTTCACATACTTACAAAGTAAGCTCCTCAAATGGGTCTGAATTCTGATTATGGGATCCACCGATAGTGTCTCGTATTGTGTCAACATCACCCAATTGTCCTAATGCCTCAGCAATATAATATTCCCTTGTCATCGGAACCACATTGCCCCCCTTGACCGCTAGTTTCACCACAATTTCCTTACAGGACTGTAACCACTTCAAGGGAAGCAAGCAGTGCTACCTACTCTCTTTTCTTTGTTAAGTTGTTTATTGGGCCTTAAGGACACTGCTCTCTCCTGATTCTCTTCCTATCTCTCTGGCCGCTCCTTTAGTGTATCATTTGCTTGCTCTACTTCTCCTCTTCCTCTTGATGTTGGGGTTCCTCAGGGTTCTGTCCTAGGTCCTCTACTCTTCTCTTTCTACACAGCCCCCATTGGACAGACTGTCAGTAGAATTGGCTTTCAGTACAATCTCTATGCTGAAGACACCCAACTACACACTTCATACCCCAACATCGCCCCTGTTTTACTACAGAACACCAGTAATTGTCTGGCACCTGTCTCTAACATGATGTCCTCACTATCTGCAACTAAATCTCTCTAAAACTGAACTTTTTGTCTTTCCCCCCATCTACTAACCTACCTAAACTTGATATTTCAATTAACTCCTGGGCAGCATGTCCGCTCTCTTTGGGGTCATGATTGACTCAGATCTTTCCTTTGTTCCCAATATCCAATCACTTGATCGCTCTTGTCTGCAACTCAAGAATATCTTCAAAATCTGCCCTTTTCTTATGGTGGAAATGGCTAAAAACTCTTGTTTTTGCCTTGATTCATTCTCTTCTTGCCCACTGTAATTCATTACTAATTGGTCTCTCTCTCATTAACTTCTCCCCCCTTCAGTCTGTCCTAAATGCTGCAGCCAGGCTCATCTATCCACCCACTATATTGATGCTTCTAGCCTTTGTCACTTCACTGGTTGCCAGTCCACCCCAGAATACAGTTCAAACTTATCACCCTCACCCACAAAGCTCTCCACAGTGCTGCATCTCCATACATCTCCTCCCTCTTTTTCATCTCTTACCCTACTCGTGCTCTCCATTCTGTTAGTGATCTAAGATTAAATTCCTCCATAATTCGTATCTCTCATTCCCGTCTTCAAGACTTCTCTCGAGCTGCACCTACTCTCTAGAATACTCTGCCCTGGAATATCAGGTTAATCTTCCCTACCTTCAAATATGCCTTAAAAGAGGGGGGCGTGGCATGGTAGGCATGGTGTGAAGACGCACTAAAGAAGGCTCTCCAAGCATCCTGGCAAAATCCTGCACTTTCCCATCTCTATCCACCCTACTACTGAAGCTACACCCTTGGAAGGAATCTTCAGGACGTCCCCTGGTGTTTTGACTGACCGGTGGAGAGGTGGGAGAGCGAGGTCCGTACCTGCGGCGCTGCGCCTGAGGACACTGCGCCCGCCATTGTAGAGGCAGAGGAAGGAGATGGACGGCGCAAACTGGTTGTGTGGAGGGGGTAAGAGGAAACAGCAACATTGCTGCAGTGGCAGTGAGGGGGAGATCCCGGAGCTGCATCCCAGCTGTCTGGAGAGAGGGACAGCCGCAGAGGAGCAGGGTCTGGGGCTCGGTGGTGGGGCGGCCATTTCACAAGTGGGACCACGAGGCTGCCAGAGTGCTCGAGGCACCAGTACAGTTAACAACTAGAGTATAGCTCATTAAAACTTTGAGGAGTGGACACCGTTGGTCCAACATTAAACTGCATTAACCTGCACAGTGCTGGGGAATATGATGTACTGAGCTAAGTGGCTACTGGAACTGACTACTGAGTGATAAAGCTGAAAGATACAGGCCATATATGAATGGTGCATAACTATTGGTTTCAGTCTGCAAGATTCTTTATTTAAAATACGATCTGTACTGCACATACTAACATACAAGAATAGCAGCAACTGTATATGGAGCGAAAAACTGCTTCTACACCCTCCCACGCTTTAGGCAGACTCTTGATAGACAACATGAGCCAAACTGCGGAGGAAGGCGCACCTACAACTCACACTGATGATATACCTCAAATTATAAAATAGAACTAATGTGGCGCACAGAAGTGGCACACAAACCACTAATAGAGGTGCACACAGTATAAGAGGAATCACCCTTCCTCTCAAAAAGAGGGATCAAATCGAATTTAATGTATTCATAAAATCATAAAACCATATATATATTCAACAATGGCTGGAATGCATAGCCTAAAAAAAATATGAATGATAAACAGTCTATGATAAAATAGGACAGTGCGATAAATCGATAAGACGGTACAATAGTCCTGTATTGTGCATGTGCACTAGGGACGATCTCCCAAAGTCAACCTATGCTGGTCGCTTAGTGATAAACTTTGCTTCCAATGATAGTCTATGCCAGCATCAAGTCTATGCTGCTGTTTCCAAAATATTCCTGGGTGGTATAGACAGTCTCAATAATAGTCCAGATATATACTAAAGTGTACTTTCAGTGAGTCAAAGTGTAGCGGCGTCCCGCTGAGCTGTTCTGAATGCTGCTCCTTTCCAATGTGAGCTCTTGTTGTCGTCCTGTTTGGAAATGTTGATGTTGAATTCCCCTGTTTTCACTCTGGACACCTGTATTGTGGAAAAGGAGACCGGTGTCCTGCGCTGGTGGCTGTTTGCACGTGTCTACTGCTACTAGAGCTTGTGGTAGTGCAGTAACTTTCCACTCCTCGCGCACTGGACAGTTTCTTGTTGGTAAGTTAACACACGGACAATTTGTATCCAATAATGTTTATTTTTCTGGGGGATCCTTGACCACAATTTGTCCCGCCGATAAAGGTGGGTCAATAGTAATACAAGATGTAGAAAGATACAATGCAGAATGTATACGACAACTGTCCGATACAAATACTTACCAGAAACTAATGGGAGATCCAACTTATAAATTTTACACAGAACTAGTAATTTTTTGTGAAGAAGGGAAATTGAATGGAATTTTAAAAGAAGATGAATATAATTTTACATTAAATAAACATCCACGAATTCCGGTATTTTATTGTATACCGAAGATTCACAAAGATAAAGACAACCCACCAGGACGCCCTATTGTCTCTGGGATAGATTCCTTAACGTGTAATCTGTCCCAGTATATAGATGTTTTATTGCAACCAAGGGTTAAAGAAATCTCCTCATATACAAAAGATACTACCCAGATCATTAAAATTATAGAAAATGTAAAATTTGAAGAGGATTGGTGGATGGATACTCTAGATGTACAATCACTGTACACAATTATCAACCACGAACATGGTAAACAGGCAGTTAATACCCAATTACAAGAAGAGGGAAGATTAGATCCTGGATAAATAGCGTTTTTAGTAAATAGCATTGATTTTATATTGACACACAATTATTTTAATTTTAGTGGTGATTTTTATCTGCAGACCCAAGGGACAGCTATGGGCACCAGGTTCGCCCCCAGTTATGCAAATTTATTTATGGCCAACTGGGAGGAACAAATTATTGCCCCCCGACTGGGGACGGACCTGGTGCTTTGGAAGCGGTATATTGATGACATACTGTTCATTTGGCGATCAGGCAAAGAAAGTTTGGACGACTTTTTAAGGGAAATGAATTTGAATAATTTGAACTTGAAATTCACGCACACTACGAGCAAAGAGAGTTTAGAATTTTTGGACTTAAGAATATATGTGGAGGCGAAAAAATGAAAAAGTTGCACATTCACTAAACCGTCCACTAGAAACAGCTACATTCTATACAGCAGTTGCCATCTACCGAGTTGGCTTATTAACATACCTCATGGCCAATTCCGTAGAATTAAACGAAACTGCACGTCAAATGAACAGTTTGAAATAGAAGCTGATAGAATGAAAAGGGCATTTATGGAAAAAGACTATCCTACAGAACTTTTAAATGGAGCACTGGATAAAGTGAGAAAAATGAAAAGGGAGGATTTCTTTAAAGAGAATAATAAAGCGGATAAAGAAGGGAAGAAAGAGGATTTCCGCATAATCTTACCGTTCAATAATGAATATAAAAAAATCCAAAAGATAATGCACAAACATTGGCATGTGCTAAGGAAAGATAAAATAATAGGATCCACTATCCCAATTAGGCCCCCAATTACATTCACCAAGGCGTCAAATTTGGGTAATATGGTAGTGCCAACAATTAAAAAGAAGAGGAGCATTGTGGGTTCAGTACAAAATTGGGCGAGTATGGAGGGATTTTATAGATGTGGCCAATGTGGGAATTGTAAAATTACCTCATTCCCACTGAGGACAAGTGAAATCACTTCAACTGGGAATAAACACAAACATAAAATAAAATAATTTCTATCCTGTAACTCTGAAGATGTAATATATATCATAGATTGCCGATGTGGTAAACAGTATGTGGGAAGGACAAAGAGGACTTTAAAAAAACTTATTTCAGAACACTTCACTAACATTATAAAAGGTCTAGAAACTCACACACTGTCCAATCATTTCAAGAAAGTTCACAACAAAAATCCAATGGGTATTAAGTTTGCAGCCATCGATAAGGTTAATAGAGACTGGAGAGGGGGCAACCATATAGGCAAGATGTCTAGATTGGAAACTCAACGGATATATGAATTAAACACACTGCTCCCAGGAGGATTGAATGCAGAGTTTGAACTTTTTGTTTTTCTGTGATTTTGATGGGCGCCCTCTGTCAATGGTATAACCCAACCCAGTATATTTTATCTGGGGGGGTTGTTCCCTTGGCTGCGGACGTCCGTCCGTGTCATCGGGTCACCTTCCAGTTGAATCTTTCATTCTTCTACTTCAGACATTACAGGTCATTCTGCTGCCTCAGATATAACTCTTCACAATCTTCTAACATAATACAAAAACACGCTCCATAGTGTAACAAATCTTTGATGTATGGACAAATGTATTCTAAAGAAT